>NC_138777.1:206963646-206973646 GCF_965119305.1 Pelophylax lessonae | reverse complement strand
TCCACAGTTTGAATCCCTCCTCTAGGCTTACATTTAACCCCTTGATCACTAATAGTATTAACCCCTTCCCTGCAAATAGCATTATTACAGTAACAGTGCATATTTTTAGCACTGATTACTGTAGTAATGTCACTGGTACCCCCAAAAGTGTCAAAAATGTCAGGTAGGGGTCCGATCTGTCCGCCGCAATGTCGCAGTCCAACTAAAAATCGCAGATCGCTGCCACTACTATTAAAAAAAAAAAAAAAAAAAAAAAAAAGACATCTTTCCTGTAGTTTGTAAACGCAATAACTTTTGCGCAAACCAATCAAAGTATGCTTTATTGCGATTTTTATTTTTTTTTTATTTTTTACCAAAAATATGTAGCAGAAAACATATTGGCCTAGAATGTTAAAAAAAATTCCCCATTTTTTTTTTTTATTTTTTTTTTGGGAATGTTATATAGCAGAATGTGAAAAATATTATTTTCTCTTACGTCCTCTGACAGTCGCCGCCCACTCATACAGTCTTCACCAATGGGTATTGACCTCTTATCCACAGGAGCAAGCTAGGCATAAGACATGTTAAAAACAAAGCAATTTACATAGACACACCTGTAGGGGGCTGTCCCTTTCGACCAATACCCCCTTGCTATCAGCCTTCCCAACTCAGTTTGCCTTCTGCCTAGTTAGGAGTAAGATAGGCTTCCCTGTGCTGGGGCTACATGTCTCAGCCTTTCTTCTGTTTTATTACTTTTATTTGCTGCAAAAGTACAAATGTACTCCGCCTGTGACAGGGCACAGGAGAGATGCAGAAAGCAGCGGCTCTGTTCTTTACTGCAGCCCCATGCTTCCTCCAGTGCACTTTGTTGGTATCTCAGAGGAGCCAGCAGTACCACTAAGCTGTGCCCCCCAGCAGTACCAGCCCTGGAGGACAGCCAGCAGCAGCCACCAGCTATTACTCGCCTGGGGGACCGCAGCAGCCAGCAATACCTGCAGGAATTCTGAGGGAGATGTGAAGATTAAGGTCAGTTGAGATGCAGGTAAACCGCAGTGCATCCGTGTGAAAGCACCATTAGGCCCCTTTGACACGATCGGTCTAATCAGTTCCGCTTGTCTTTTTTTTTTTTTTTCGGTGGACCCTCCATTCACCTCTATAGAGCGGCAGATGTAAACGCACTTGTGCCCGTTTACACCCACCTATCTTCAGTCCGATCCCCTTCGGTTTTTTTAAATTGATCTGTCCCCTTCTGTCTGGGCAGATCGGTTTGGAGGGCTTATAGAGTAGAGGGGACTGTGCCTGTGTCTGCTCTGCATATGCTGAGTGGTCACGGACCTGTCATCTGACTGCTCTAAGTTTGGCACGCGAGTGGTTACCAAGTCATCAAAGTGGCCCTCACTCCCAAAAGGTTAGACACCCCTGCTGTAGGGGCATGAGTCCCGGAGGAGAGGTGCGTTATTGCAGCCTGCCTCCTTCGTTTCGCCGCAGTGTGTGGCAGAGGAAGGAGTCCCAGATGGAGAGGTGTGCTGTAGCGCATCGGGAGACCTGCGGGGAAATCCTAAAGATCTCCCATAAAGTTAAGTGTGAAGACCGCCGCCACTATCGCAGCTGGCCTTAACACTTTTATCACTGTGGTTGGCAAGTCTACTGTTCTTCCCTACCTCCTCCGCGCGTAGAGCATGGCACCACTACTAGGGGCTATTACTGCGTAAACTGGCACCAGTACTAGGGGCTATTACCGCGTAAACTGGCACCAGTACTAGGGGCTATTACCGCGTAAACTGGCACCAGTACTAGGGGCTATTACCGCGTAAACTGGCACCAGTACTAGGGGCTATTACCGCGTAAACTGGCACCAGTACTAGGAGTTATAACTGCATAAACTGGCACCAATACTAGGGGCTATTACCGCGTAAACTGTTTGCTGAGATTGCTTTACACTATAAAGAAAAGCTTTGTGTGAGTTTTCCTCTTGGGTCTGAAGCAATACCTGAGGAAGGAAAACTCTTGAAAGCTTGTCTTTTAAGTGTTAGGTTAGCCCAATAGAAAGGTATCATTGCATGCTGCATTACTCTTGTATTTTGTATATATATATATATATATTTTAGTACAGTTGTGCTTATAAGTTTACATACCCTGGCAGAATTTATGATTTCTTGGCCATCTTTCAGAGAATATGAATGATAACACAAACTTTTTTCACTCATGGTTAGTGTTTGATGATAAATGGCTTCAGCCAATCAACTGTGTTTACTCTTTTTAAATCAGAATGACAACAGAAACTACCCGAATGACCCTGTTCAAAAGTTTACATACCCAAGTTCTTAATACAGTGTATTGCCCCTTTAACATCAATGACAGCTTGAAGTCTTTTGTGGTACTTGTGGATGAGGCTCTTTATCTTCTCAGATGGTAAAGCTGGCAAAAAGCCTCCAGTTCCTGTAAATTCTTGGGCTGTCTTGCATGAACGGCACATTTGAGATCTCCCCAGAGTGGCTCAATGATATTGAGGTCAGGAGACTGAGATGGCCACTCCAGAACCTTCACTTTATTCTGCTGTAGCCAATGACAGGTCCACTTGGCCTTGTTTAGGATCATTGTCATGTTGGAATGTCCAAGTATGTCCCATGCACAGCTTCCAGGCTGATGAATGCAAATTTTCCTCCAGTATTTTTGGACAACATACTGCATTCATCTTGCCATCAATTCTGACCAAATTTCCTGTGCCTTTTTGTAGCTCGCACATCCTCAAAACATCAGCGATTCACCTTCGTGTTTCACAGTAGGAATTGTGTACCTTTTCATCATAGGCCTTGTTGACTCCTCTCCAAATGTAGCGTTTATGGTTGTGGCTAAAAAGCTCAATTTTGGTCTCATCACTCCAAATGACTTTATTCCAGAAGGTTTGAGACTTGTCTCTGTGCAGTTTGGTGTATTGTAAGCAGGATACTTTGTGGCAGTTGCGTAGTAATGGCTTTCTTCTGGCGACTCGACCGTGCAGCCCACCTTTCTTCAAGTGCCTCCTTATTGTGCATCTTGAAAATAGCCACCCCACATGTTTTCAGAGAGTTCTGTATTCCACCTGAAGAAAAAAAAAATCTTTGCACCCGAACAATTTTCCTGGCAGTTGTGGCTGAAATTCTAGTTGGTCCACCTGACCGTGGTTTGGTTTCAACAGAACCCCACATTTCCCACTTCTTGGTTAGAGTTTGAACACTGCTGATTGGCTCTCAATTCCTTGGATATCTTTTTATATCCCTTTTCCTGTTTTATTCAGTTCAACTGTTTTCCCGCAGGTCCTTTGACAATTCTTTTGCTTTCTCCACGACTCAGAATCCAGAAACGTCAGTGCAGCACAGGATGAAAGATGCAAGGGTCTGTCAGGAGTCCAGAAACTCATTTACCTTTTTAATACCCATACACACACTAATTACAAGCAAACAGATCACAGGTGAGGATGGATACCTTTTTAATAGCCATTCGAACACCTTCGTGTCAACTTGTGTGCATGTCATCAGGCCAAAATCACCGGGGTGTATAAACTTTTGATCAGGGTCATTTGGGTACTTTCTGTTGTCATTATGATTTAAAGAGTAAACAGTTGATTGATAATAAATAGCTTCAGCCAAACACTAACACAAAAACGTTTCTTTCACTCATGGTTAATCATTCATATTCTCGTAAAAATGGGCAAGAAATCTTAAGTTCTTCCAGGGTATGTAAACTTTTGAGCACAACTGTGTGTGTGTGTATATGTTTAGTTTTTTCGGTGATATGATATAGTGATGGAAAATATGGGTGCCCCCCCCCCCCCAGTTTTGACAGTGGAATCTTATGTGCCCCCACCCCCCCTCCTCCCATACATTTTTCCTGGAGTCACCACTGAGAGCCCATTCAGACTAGCGCGACTTGTCAGCCTGACAAGTCACGGTCCATTGAGTAGCACAGGACCCGTTCTAATAGGAGCGACACAAGTCGCTCCGACTTAGAAAAAGGGTCCTGTACTACTTTGGGGCGACCTGGGAGCGACTTGCATTGACTTCCATTATGTGAATTAAGTCCCTGCAAGTCGCGCCGAAGTCGCGGTGCACGCGACTTCACATGTCGCCCCCCGTAGTCGGATCGCCTCAGTGTGAACCGTCTCTGACTGTATTTCCTGATTAGTAAACAGATAATGCATTCTGTATTCAGTCCAACTAATTGGCTGACCAACTAATCGATTATGAAAATAGTTGATAACTATTTCCATAATCGATTAGTTGTCAATCGATTCGTTGTTTCAGCTCTACTTGATACGTTTTTGTTATTATGATTGCCTCTAGGTGGTTAGGTCACCCTTGAACAGGCAGCTGATACCAGTGACATGGATGATTTCCTTGGGAAGTCAGCTTGTGGTTTTCAAGCCAAGAGTTGTCTTTGGAGGAGATGTTGGAAAGGAATTTTTGTCTTTATATTTGTTCTGCAATTATAAGGTGGGTTAAGTGCTGCCATGTTTTAAATTTACACAATGTCCACTCTAGGAGTTTAGGTTATTGAAAGGATTGTCGTCAATATTTGATTATCGGAGCACAATAAAAGGTGACCGAATTTCCTCAACCTATCCACCTATTGTTGCCATACTCAGGTCAAACTTGTAATAAAAATTCAAGACCAGCTTAAATAATACTTAGCCGCCCCCCCCCCCCCCCTTCCTTCCCATTAAAAACCCAAATTTAAAAATTCCTCAAATTTAAAAATTGCAAAACAATGCATTTTCCCTGCACCTCAGCTTCCAGCATGCTTTGCTTGTACAGGACCTTTTTACCGGATCTCAAATCTTATGAGAAGATGCTACAGCACTTTCCTTGGATCCCGCAAGAAAGCCTGGAGGGGCCTCACCTGGGAGGTGGGGGATTCTGTGGATCTTCCATTTTCATGTCCTCCGCTTCCACCTTTGCAGCATTATATCTTATCCTGCAGTACAGGTGTATGTTACACAATGTTTGTGTCTCGCTGGTTAGTTGGAACTGACCCAGCAACATTCTACAATTTATGTAATTTTTTGCTGAGTATTGGTTTTAGCTCCTCAGGGTTTGGGGTGGCTTATGTTGAGGACACACGACCGTTTGTCATTCCGCATACTTCTTTTTAAACAATACAATGTTTCTTCTTTGAAAAAAAAAAAAAAAAAAAATACCGGTTATGTAACCAAACAATTACATTTTTTTTTTTTTTTCGGTAATTGAAGAGGTTTGTGGGGAAACTTTGGTGTCCCGTAATAGAACCCCTCCCCCCTCTACTCTAACTGCTACCTGGGAATCTCAGGGAATGCAGAGCAAAGGGACAGTGTGCATTTCTATGGTGAATATCATTCACATTATACAGGCAGGAAACTTTACTTCGCTTTATTTCCATTTTCATTTTTTTATTTTGCAGTTCCAACTGTTTTTAGAAGCTTGTTTGAATATGTTCATGTATGCAATTTTTTATTCCTACATTTTCCACCTTTTAAGTTCCTCTATTTTTCCCAAATTATATATGCTGTGTATAGGGCTCGACAAATCTCAGCCGCTAAGTCGCCATGGCGACAAGAAATTGCATCCTGACACCTGAGCTTTTGTCAGCCCATTCACTGTTGGCACCAGGCACGAGCAATTCCTATTTATTTGCAAATTTTTTTTTTTTATTTTTTTTGTTCATTTAGCAAAAAATAAAAAACCCAGTGAATGTGAAATGCCACCAAGGGAAAGCTCTGTTTTGTGTGAACAAAATTAAGAAAATTTAGTGTACAGTGCTGCATGACAATTATCCACGAAATTGCGACACGGCTGAAAATTGTCTGGCAGAAGGTTAAAAGTGCCCTGTATACTATTGAAGTGGTTAAATGTACCAAGTTTTTAGGGATCCTAAGAATGTTAATCGGCAAAAGCTGAGTGGCATGACTGTGCAAACCTTTGTTGCATGACTGTGCAAACCTGTAAAGATGCACATCAAGGCTACGCAAGAGAAGGGGTTTTGTCATTGAAAAGAAAGCTTTGTTAAGCCAGGTACACACAGGCCAAATGTCGGGAGACCAGATCAGACATTGGGCCGAGCATACTGGAATACCTGTATCCGACTGACTCCTGATCAGCGCTCTCAGCCAATGTCCGAGAGTGCTGATCGGAGTGTTCTGGCAGGGGGGCCGTCCCCGTTTAGAACACAACATCTCAGCGGGGGAAATTGTTGAACTTACCTGGCATGGGTGGTACAGCAGCTCCGACTGGAGCCGACTTTTTTTTTTTTTTTCAACCAATGGGTTTGAACGAAAAAAAACGAATAGTTGCCGGCTTTAGTAAAAAAAAATAAAAACTGGCTCCTAACTTTTTAGCTGGCTCCTAGATTTAAACCAAATTTGTCACTTTTGTTCTCTGGCAAGGTTCTTTCCTTCCAACTTGCGCCTGTCCCTGGACCGCTTACAGGGTCTGTTTGGGGCGGTACAAGACCTGTTACTTCAAGGGGTGATTGTCCCGGTTCTGACTTCAGAACGTTTTTTCAGGGTTTTTACTCAAACCTGTTTACAGTTCCCAGGAAGAAAGGCAAGGTGCCGTCCAATGGTGGACCTTAAGGCTCTAAACTGCTTTGTGCGTGTGCAGAAGTTCAAGATGGAATCCATTTGCATGGTAGTGGCATCTCTGCATCAGGCATATTTTCTTGCCTCTATCAACATCGAGGATGCTTACCTTACCTTCACGTTCCAATATGTGCCGGTCACCAGCGCTTTGCCGTGGGACAGGAGCATTATCAGTTTGAGGCGTTACCCTTTGGTCTCGTCTCTGCTCCTTGGGTCTTCACAAAAGTGATCGTCTCGGTTCTAGCATTGTAACGCCAATGGGGGATCGCGGTACTGAGCTATTTGGGCAACCTCCTTGTGCAAGCGGAGTTTCCTACTGCTCTAGTGGAAAACCTGGAAATCACCATACGAACTCTGAAGGAGTTCGGCTGGATTCTGAATCTTCAGAAGTCTGCTCTGGTTCCGTCCACAAAGCTTGACTATCTGAGTCTAAATCTGCAGGCTGCAATTTGTCTCATGCTGTCCAGCAGATGGTCATTCCTCCGGACTTGCATGTGGGTGCTGGGCCTGATGGTGTCTACCTTAAAGGCAGTTCCGTTTGCACAGTTCCATATGAGGTCCCTGCAAAGGGAAATTCTGGTCAAATGGGACAAGACTCTGCAGTCTCTGGACAATCTGTTCCGGCTGAGTCGGGGAACGAAGGAGTCCCTGATAATGGTGGCTTCGTGCTCCGGTGCTTCGGCTGGGCAAATCCTTCTTCTCCTTGTATTGGACAGTGGTCACCATGGATGCCAGCCTGTCCGACTGGGGAGGCGTCCTCTGCAAAAGTTCCGCTCAGGGGATCTGGACACTGGAAGAATCCAGACTACCGGTCAATGTCTTGGACCTTCGAGCGATCAGACTGTGCCTGGACCATTGGACGGATCGTCTTCAGGGATGTCCAGTGCGCATTCAATCAGACAATGCCGTGGCTTCTGTCCATCACCAAGGGGGCACAAAAAGTGTCCTGGGGGAATTCTAATGTGGGCAGAACTGTTTGTTTCGGCCCTCACCGCCGTATACATTCCTGGGGTGGAAAACTGGCAGGTGGATTACCTCAGATGGCAGGCGTTTGACCAAGGGGAGTGGTCCCTTCATCCGGAGGTGTTTCATCAGTTTTTTCCAGTGGGGTATCCCTGAGGTGGATCTGTTTGTCTCAGCTCAACAGAAAGGTGCAGAGGTTTGTGGCTCGGTCATGGTGGCCCCGTGGGGTCAGTTTTGTCTGCTTTACGCCTTCCCTCCTCTCATGCTTCTGCCTATACTTCTATGCAGGATCAAGGCAGAAGGGTGTCCGGTCATCTTAGTGGTTTTGGACCGCCCTCGCCGGGCTTTGGCCACCGATCTGGTGCGGCTGGTCGCCGACGTTCCTTGGAAGCTTCCTCTCAGAGAGGATCTGCTGTCCCAAGGACCAATCTTCCATCCTGCTTTACAGTCTCTGGCTTTGACGGCATGGCTGTTGAACTCCAGGTGCTGATGGATAGAGGTTTATCTCTGTGTCGGTGATTCCAACGCTGTTAAAAGTTAGGGAATCTACTTCTAGGAATATCTACCATCATACGTGGAAGACGTACATTGCGGGTTGATTCTCTTGGGGTTCATCCTCGCTCTGTCTCAGTGGCACAGATCTGGACCTTCCTTCAACGGGGGGTCTGACAGAAATTGCGTGCAGGGTGTCTGAACTGACGGTGTTATCCTGTCCGCCTTACTTGGTGAATCACAGAGAAGGTGTTTCTTTGCATTGGTCTGTCGTTCCTCCCAAAGGTTTTCTCTGATTATCATTTGAATGACGACATGTTGCCTTCCCTTTGTCCCCGACCAAAACATCCGACGGAAATTACCTTGCATGCCTTGGATGTATTCTGGGCAATTAGAGTGTACCTGGCAGCTATGGAGTCTTTTAGGAAGTAATAACCTACTATTTGTGCTCACAGATGGGCCCTGGAAGGGTTGTCCGCTTCCTCTGCGACCATTTCCAGATGGATCAGGCAGATGGTGATTCAGGCCTATTCCATCAAGGGTTGGATTCCTCCTTTCCCTGTCGAGGCGCACTCTCTACTAGGGCACTTAGTGCCTCCTGGGCCTTCCGTCATCAGGCATCAGTGACGCAGATTTGCAAGGCGGCCCCCTGGTCGTCGGTGCACACTTTTAAAGTTCTATAAAGTGGATGTGTTCGCATTGGCAGATGCCGCTTTTGGCCGCAAGGTTTTTCAGTCTGCTGTTTGAGGACTTGATCCTCTTTGAGGGTGTATTGTTGTTTTTTTTTTTTTTTTTTTTTGGTTGAGCTTCTGTTGCCTGGTTGGCTACTGTTTAGCCTGGGGGATTTTTTTGCTGTTCCCACCCTCATGTTTAACACTGCTTTTGGGACGTCCCAATGGTATAAAGATAAGCTGTGTCCTTCAATAAATGAAAGAGGAAAATAGGATTTTTGACTTACCGTAAAATCCATTTCTTTGACATTGACGGACACAGCACCCACCCCTCTGTAGAGTTTTAACTCCTCTTAGACTGCTGGTATCAAAACTGAGTACCTATAGCAGGTAGAGGAAGTATATTCCCTGGGTCTGCCCATAGGTGTAGCCATATACATTTTCTGCCTAGTGTTCTACTCCTGTATGGGGCAGTATAACCCAATTGTTAATATCAGAAGCTGTGTCCATTCTTGAACATCAGAGAAATTGATTTTACAGCAAGTCAAAAACCCCATGTTTTAAAAATCTGTTGCCTTTTTTAAGGCTCCAGTACCCAATCAGAGCGGAATGCGTCTTTTTTTTTTTCTGGTCTTCGGCCAGCCAACGGACGTGGCGGCTGGTCGCTCGGGTCTCCCAGTGGCATCTGTTGTCATTACAACCGTCGGCTCTGAACAACGGTACCGGGTACCTTCCAAATCCCTGACAGTGGTGCAAGTGTAAATTTAAGTTGGTTTGAAGCCAAAGGGTAGTCCCACCAAATATTGATTTAGATAGTTCTTCTGTTTGCTCACTTTGCATTTTGTAAATTGATAAAAATTAAAACATTTATTTTGGAAAGCATTCTTAGGTTACAGCAGTTTTTCACACCTGCCTGAAGCTTTGGCACAGTACTGTATGGTACTTTCAGGCTGCTCTGTTACATGCCCACCTGGCCGCACAGTATTGAGATATGCCAGTGAACTGCAGTCATGTGAATCCATGGCACAAATCTCGAAAAAGGTATTATTTAGGTATATTTTATTAATCCTTGCAGACAGCAAGCTGTCGTGTGTGTGTATATAGGGTTTTTCAAGGTTTAAGTCTACAACCGTTTGCTAACTGGAGCAGGAACCATATTTAGTAGAGGAGAAATGAGGGGAGAGCTTACTTTGGGAAGGTAAAAGTAACAGTGATAGTTCTTACAGCCTGCAATACCAATGGTGGCCACTGAAAGGAGATTCACCCAAATCTAGTTTGCTGGACACACACAATCTGGTGCAAT
>NC_138777.1:206931146-206958646 GCF_965119305.1 Pelophylax lessonae | reverse complement strand
ATAATTGCTATCAAATTATATAATTACAGACTGGAATTACATGTGTATTTTCCTCCGGTAGTTCCCAGAACCATTGAGTAGCATTCTTTCACTGGTGACTGAAGGCCACATCCCAAGCCTTAAGTAACAGAAGCAGCACTTCTATTAATAGTCAAGTCTAAAAATAGCAGCTTCTAAATATAGAGCGCACCACTGTGTGTACATTGTTCCAAGCCGATTGCCTTGTCAGGTTTAATGCTTCAAGAGAACTGTTTGGCAAACCTATCTGGATTATTTGAACAAGGCAAGCTGCTCTGGGTGATTGGGGCATGCTGTCTGATTTGCATTCTGCAAGGGGTCAGACTGAAGGACGGCACGGCACGTAGACACCTTGGGCAAAGCACAGCACTTAACACTTTCAGCACATTGATATTCAGGAATTTCTGTCTGTGGTTTCCATGGCATTTGATTCTGTGATCAGTGACTGCTTAAAAAAAATTGACAATGCTTTACTGTATAACGATGCACTGCGAGCTTAAAGAGAAATAAGTAAATTTAACTGCTAATAATTTGAAAACAATGTGTCTCTGCCCCTCCCATAACAATGAGATTGCCTGATTGTAATTTGCATCTGCTACTTCACAACAATGAGGTTCCCCCAAAGTAATTTGTGTCTCTGCCCCTCCCACAATGAGATTCCCCCCAAAAAAAGTAATTTGTCTCTGCCCCTCCCACAATGAGATTCCCCCCCCCCAAAAAGTAATTTGTGTCTGCCCCTCCCACAATGAGATTCCCCCAAAAAGTAATTTGTCTCTGCCCCTCCCATAATGATGAGATTCCCCCAAAGTCAGGGCCGCTGCAAGGATTTTTGACACCCTAGGCTAAATCTAATTTTACTGCCCCCCCCCCCCCCCCCCCCGGCTCTGCCCTTGACTGCACCCCCTTTTCCCTGCCCATGTACACGGTGTAGGTGGCAGAGGTCATGAGTGTGTAATGCACAGAAAGTAGGGGAGTGCAGGGTGCGCTATGTACTGCATGCAGGGTTGAGGGATGCACTATGTACTGCATGCAGGGTTGCAGGGTGCTCTTCTTACTGATTGCAGGGTTGAGGGGTGCGCTTTTAGATAGTGCAGGGTTGTGGGGTGTGCTAGGTACTGAGTGCAGGGTTGAGGGGTGTGCTATGAACTGTGTGCAAGGTTAAGGGGTGTGCACTAGGTACTGAGGAGGGGGGGGGGTGAGAGGAGAGGGGGATGGGGAGTAGAAGGATAGAGGGGGTGGAGAGGAGGGGGTGTATGGAGAGGAAGGGGGGGAGGAGAGGGGGGTGGAGAGGAAGGAGAAGATGGGGTGTATGGATTGGAGGGGGGAGGAGAGGAGGGGTGGAGGGGAGGGAAGGGGGGGGGGGAGAAGGAGAGGATAAGGGGGGATGGAGAGATGGCGTGTATGGATTAGAGGGGGGAGGAGGGGAGGGGTGGAG
Source organism: Pelophylax lessonae (assembly GCF_965119305.1). Taxonomy (NCBI): domain Eukaryota; kingdom Metazoa; phylum Chordata; class Amphibia; order Anura; family Ranidae; genus Pelophylax; species Pelophylax lessonae. Next base: position 206,957,193 of record NC_138777.1, on the reverse strand, counting down.
AGGAGGGGGGGGAGAAGGAGAGGATGAGGGGGATGGAGAGATGGCGTGTATGGATTGGAGGGGGCAGGAGAGGAGGGGGGGATGGAGAGATGAGGGGGGAGGAGGGGGGATGGAGAGATGGCGTGTATGGATTGGGCGGGGGAGGAGAGTAGGGGAGGAAAGGAGGGGGGTGGATGGAAAGGAGGGGTGGAGAGGAGGGGAGGAAAAGAGGGGGGTGGATGGAGAGGAGGAGGGGAGGAAAGGAGGGGGGAGGAGGGGGGATGAAGAGGGGGTGGATGGAAAGGAAGAGGGAGAGAGGGAGGGGGGAGAGGAGGGGTGGATGGAGAGAAGGAGGGGGAGGGAGGAGAAGAGGGGTGGATAGAGAGGAGGGGGGTGAGAGAGACCCCCTGCACAGTCTGCAGCCCCTGTCTGTGAGAAGGTGTATGTGACACGGGCAGTACAGTACCTTCCATACCAGCAGTGGGCCGGTCCCATTCTCGTAGCTGGGTGAGGACAGGTCATGAAGCTGCTTCTTCCAGGGGATCCATTTGCAGGCAGATGCAGCTGTCCCTGGCTGCCTGCACTTCCCGCCCATCCTCGTTCTTTGGCCCCCGGCAGCCTGTCCATCGTTCCTGGGAGGTCCCGCCCTCGCTGCTCTTCCTCCCCGCCGCCGCTGCCTCGTGGAGCCGGGTGCTATCCCGCTCCCCGCACCCAGCACCTGCTGCCACCTGACTCAATGCTTGTCCAGGGCAGCATCCCGATTGGTCAGTCTGCCCTGGATGCTTGTCCAGGGCAGCATCCAATTGGTCAGTCTGCCCTGGGCTGGACCACAGAGTGCCAGTGGGGGAGGCAGAGTCATCAGCGCTCACAGGGAGCTGCAGGGATAAGTGTACAGCCAGCGTGTCCCTGTCAGGAAATTAGATGGAGCCAAGTGATGGAACAGCTGGGCGGTTGGGAGCTATGCCCGCAGCCCTCACCCCCATAACTCCACTGAGCGCCCCTGACTGAAGTGCGCTCTTGGCCGGCGCCTACCTTGCCTATAGGTAGTGCCGGCCCTGCCCAAAGTGATTTGTGTTTCTGCCCCTCCCACAATGATGAGATTCCCGCAAAAAGTAATTTGTCTGCCCCTCCCACAATGGTGAGATTCCCTGGAAGTAATTTGTGTCTATGCCCCTCCTATAATGTTGATATTTCCTGGAAGTAATTTGTGTCTATGCCCCTCCTATGTTGAGATTACCCCATAGTACCTTGTCTCTTCTCCTCCCACAATGGTGAGATTCCCTGGAAGTAATTTGTGTCTATGCCCCTCCTATAATGTTGAGATTACCCCATAGTACTTTCTCTTCTCCTCCCACAGTGGTGAGATATCCCTGCAGTATGTCTTTGCCCCTCCCCCCCCCCCCCCCCCCCAATGGGGATATTTCCCTGCAGTAGGTGTCCCTGCTCTTCCCACAGTGGTGGCATTTCCCCTCCAAACTTCCCAGTTTATCTGCCTTGCCGAGTTGTACCAATCACAGATGTGGTTGATCAGATAAGACTCTTGACATAATTGTAGTGATCTGTTTTGCCAGGAGTTCACCGTTATCTTTGTGAAGTAATACTGATCAGTGTTTGATGGAGGTATTTTTTTATTTTTTCTGTTCCTGAACACAAGGCTCTGTACTCATTCATATTCAGTACTTTGCAAACAATCAGATTCTGCCTTTCGCTTTCCCATAATGCACCTGTCAATGTTTTGCGACATGCTGGGGCTTTTTGTTCAGGCGGTACAAGTGTGGAATTGCTCCAGGCACAATGCATGATTAATGGCGGAGGAAGCTGGAATCCTGAGCTGGCATCAATGATCAGATTGAAGTCCGCATGCTGTGTTTTGGGCTGGTAGGAAGGGGCGTGGCTCCAATTATCCAGCAAGCGTGTTCCTTGTTTGTTAAGTTTGGATTTCACAGCCTGGTGCAGTGCAGAAGCTGCTGGGGATAACGTCACCGGGCCGCTCCCATGACATCACGCCGTCTTTAGAGAAGTGGAATCTGTGCTTTGCATTTCCTGTTTTATAAATGAAATAATTATCTGTCCATTTTAGAGCAGAGCTCATTTCCTCCACATGCGGGATTTTATAAACACACACGGGTCACCTGTCCTGTCCATGAGCAAATATATGATTCAGGTCCTGGGAAATATTAAAAAAAGCCCTTTGCTTCTCTTACGTAGTCAAAAGTTCCAAATCATTTCTCTGCACAGCCTGTATGATGTAAACTCTTTGCACTAGCTGAATTCAGTTTTGTGGTGGCAGCTTTGTAAATTAAAAGGGATGAGGGAGATGGTGGTGGTTGGGGTGGGGGTGGGGGGGGGATGTGGGAGTGCTTAAATAGGGAAGCTAATCCAGGGTGGGCGCCTTCTGGTGTGATGTCTAATCAAGTGCAGGTAAGGATGGCCAGTGATGTCATCTTTGTGTGCTATGCCAGCTTTTTGCGTAACCCATAGTGCTCTGGGAATCCTCTCATATAATTTTTTTTTAAAAAAAGGTCGATGAGGTCATTGATGAAAAGGCATGTTGGTGGGGGTATATACAGGGAGACCAAATCCAGATGGGCTCTCTGCAGTGTGTTGCCTGTTTTACCTCTTCTGGGCCACCCGTGGTGTATTTACGTCACTACTTTGACATTAAATACCGGGGTTTTGGCTGCACCGGTAATTTGTTTTACACAGCAGGTGGTCTGCTTCAACAAAAATGGTCCCTCCCTCCAGAGATCAGAACTTTTCAACTTGCCTCCTTTTCCTATATCATTTCAGCGATCAATGGATGACCTATCACGTCGTTACCCAGTTGTGAACCGCAAGGATTTTCCCTCTTTATGACCAGGCCATTTTTTGCGTTTCGGCACTGCGTTACTTTAACTGACAACTGCGCAGTCATGCAACGCTGCACCCCAAAAAGAAAATTTACGTCCTTTTTTTTCCCCCACAAACAGGGCTTTCTTTTGGTGGTATTTGATCACCTCTGCTATTTTTGATTATGCGCTATAAACAAAGAAAATAGCGACAATTTTGAGGGGAAAAAAAAAAAACATATTTTTCACTTTCTGCTATAGAACATTCCCAATAATAATAAAAAAAAAAAAATTTAAATCAAAATTTTTTTCATTTTTGGCCAATTTGTATTTTGACACATTTTTGGTAAAAAAAAAAAAAATCCCAATAAGTGTATTTTGATTGGTTTGCGCAAAAGTTATCGCGACTGCAAACTAGGTTAAAGATTTGTCATATTTTTATTTTTTTTTCTAGTAATGGTGATCTGCATTTTTTAGCGGGATTGCAGCGGACAGATCGGACCCTTAACTGACATTTTTAGGGGGGACCAGTGACATTACTACAATAATCAGTGCTTAAAATATGCACCGTTACTGTATTAATGACACTGGCAGGGAAGGGGTTAACCCCAGGTGCGATCAAAGGGCTAAATGTGTACCTAGGGGGTGATTCTAACTGTGGGGGGGGCCAGACTTGGTGGATGGAAACATGGCTTCTGTGTTCCGAAATAACAGGAGCTCTGTTTCAATCAGTGACAGATGAGCGGTGTGCCGTGTTTACACACCGCCTTCTGTCAGTCCCTGCAGCGATCGCCGAGTTCCCGGCAGCCATCGCGGCCGCCTGACCCGTTAGCTGCAGGGCTAGAGAGTGAGACCCGCTTGCCGCCGTACAGGTACGGCGGTTTGCGCAGGAGAGCCAACCTGCCGCAGTATATGTGAGGCGGCTGGTCTTTAAGCGGTTAAGAACCACAGGCTCCACTGTAATACCTGAAAGAAATTGTTGCAACCCCTCCCATTCTCCGCCCCCCCACAAGATCCATCCAGGTATATATTGTTCATGGTCTATGGCAGTGATGGTGAACTTTGGCACCCCGCATGTTTTGAAACTACATTTCCCATGATGCTCCACTACATTGCCGAGTGCATGAGCATTATAGGAAATGTAGTGGTTCGCCATCACTGGTCTATGGTATTGGACCCATTATTTTATGGTTATTTTTGTTTCCCTATTATTCAGTGTGCTCACCTCTCTTCCCCAGTTCTTGGGAAAGTGAAGGGTGCAATGAATGTTCACATACATCGCCACTATTAATTCCCAGTTTATGAGCACTCAGTTATTTCTCACAATCATTTACCTACTATTTTATAAATCTAATACGGTAACTCTCTTGTACCCTTATGATAACATTTTGTTAAGGTATTTTGCTCAGATCTGTGTAAACAGCATTCTGTCGCAAAAGGTTTCATTTCAGGGGACCTGGTCACCCCCCCCCCCCTGGTCACAGCAGCAAATTCGCCACGGGATCACTTTTATGGGCGGCGGGACGGCGCTTCCTGGTCATTTTTTCTGCTTACCAACTGTCGGTATCAGGAAAAATGATCCAATCCCCTGTGCTGATGGGCAGGAAGTCGAACAAGGGCAGGATGGCCTCCACTTGGAGGACCGGAGTGACGTCAAACGTTACTTCTACCCTCCGGCCTTAAGTGCTGGTTCACACTTCTGCGTTTGCGGAGATCCCATGTAATTCGGAGCGCACTGCTCCTAATTGCATGCGATCTGATGTGCGGATGCGAGTTCAGCCATACACTTTGTATGGCTGAATTCACACTGTATCCGCACATGAGGCTTTTTTTGAGCCGCAGTAGAATCGGATCGCACAGTGGTTCACACTTGTGCGATCGGATTCTGTGCGTACTTGCAGATCACACTGCGATATGCGATCGCAACTTGGGGTGTCGTTAACTTTTAATTGACACTCTCTGCATATCGCATATGGCAGTGTGAACTGCCAGATGTGCGGATGCAATGCGGGAATACACTGCATATTCACAGCGTTCCCGCATCGCAGAAGTGTGAACCAGCACTAAAGGGCCTTTTTTTTTTTTTGCTTTTAGGTGTAAATGTGAGATCTGAGGTCTTTTTGACCACAGATCTTACATGAGAGGCCCTATCCTGCCTATTTTTATTACAAGGAATGTTTACATTAATATACGAGTAAAAGTGTTAAAAAAAAGTTTTTTTAAGGGACAGTGTAGAAATAAAAAGTAAAATAATTAAGGTAGGGAAAAAAAAAAAAGAATGCGCTCTGTCCCTCCGAGCTCGCAGTCGAGTCGTTCCCACATATGTAAACGGTGTTCAAACCACACATATGAGGTATTGCCGCGATGGTTCGAGCGAGAGCAATAATTCTAGCACTAGGCCTCCTCTGTAACTCTAAACTGGTAACCTGTACAAATTTTTAAAGTGTCGCCTATGGAGATTTTTAAATGCCAAAGTTTTATCGCCATTCCTCGAGCGTTTGGCACTATAGAAAAAAAATTGGGCTAACTTTACTGTTATTTTTTAATTTAAAGTGCTTTTGGAAGACCGCTGCGCAAATACGATGTGATACAAAGTTTTGCAACGATCTCCTTTTTATTCTCTAGGGTCTTTGCTAAAAAAACAAATATATAATGTTTGGTGGTTCGAAGTCATTTTCTAGCGAAAAATACTTATTTTTAACTTGTAAACAAGAAGTGTCAGAAATAGACCTGCTCATTAAGTGGTTAATGAGCTGTAGAAGGTTGGCCAGCGATACCAGAGCCTGCAGAAGCAAGCTGTGTTTGCTCTGTCAGCTCTTTGGGTAACCCCTAGTACTCTGTGTACCCTGCAATGCATTGTTTGTAAGTGAAGGATGTGATGGAGGGATGTTGGTGGGATTATATGGGGAAAGCGAATCCAGGATGAGCTCCCTCTAGTGTTGGTCTAGCGAAGAGGAGTTAGGTTGGCCAGTAATACAAAGCCGGCAGAAGTAAGCTTTGTGTGCTCTGCCAGCTCTTTGGGTAACCCCTAGTACTCTGGGAATTCTCTGCCATGTATTGTTTGTAAAGAAGGGTTTGACAGATTTGGTGGGATTATAGTGGGAAAGCTGATCCCTAGTGTGTTGAGGGTCTAGTGAAGAGAAGGTAGAAGAATGGCCAGTAATGCAAAGCCTGCAGTGCAAGTTTTTGCCCTTTGGGCAACTCATAGTGCTCTGGGAACCCGTTATAATGTGGTATTCATGAAACAGTTTTTTTTTCATTTGAATTATGTTTGATAAAGACCATTCTTAAAAAAAAAAAAAAAAAAATGTAAATTAAATAATATAGACCTAAACCTATTACTATCTCTTTATAGTGTACTAGTCATATAGGCTGCTTATGCTGCCCCTCTTGAAAGGGAAATTTTAGTTCCCTGACTGACATAAATGCTTTCACTTCAAATCTCTGTCATCAATCCAGAACAAACGTAGCAGTAAGGAATTCAAACCCTTTTACCGCATTCTTGTTCGGGGTCAGTGATTCAAAAGTTTTGTATGCTGCAGTAAAAGGATTCTTCCTCCTTTGTTTGGAAGTAATGATCTTTCTGCAGAAGTCTGATTCGCCCCCGCTGAGAAAAGTGGCCCTGTAAGCTTGTACTAATGGTGTTTGCTATCTTTATTGATGTTGATCTCAGTGGCGGCTGGTGCTCCATGGGGGGGGGTCAGACGAACCGCACCATACCCCCCCCCCCCCCTGCACCAGGCATTACACCATACCAGACCTGATGAAAGGGTGTTTTTGGACCCCCAAAATACGGCTACTCTTTCGATGGTCTGCTGACTTTATTGGAATAAAGTCATATCTGGCTGTACTGGAAAGAGATTGTTAAAGATTATTTTTTATTAACAAACATGTTATACTTGCCTGTTCTTTGCAATAGTTTTGCTCAGAGCAGCCCTGGTCGTCTTTTCAGGTCCCCCATCAGAGCTCCTGGCTCCTCCCCCCCCCCCCCCCCTTGCCAAGTTCCCCCCATAGCAAGCTGCTTGGTATGGGGGCATTTCTGCATGTCAAGTTGGGAGTGAGCAACCTCCAAAGATGGCTCCCCCCGCCTGGTGTTCCCTCAATAAGGTTCCAATTCCTAGCCTCATGTCAGTATAGGATCTCCCATGATACAGTGGGTACGGAAAGTATTCAGACCCCCTTAGATTTTTCACTCTTTGTTATATTGCAGCCATTTGCTAAAATCATTTAAGTTCATTCTTCTTCCTCATGAATGTACACATAGCACCCCATACTGACAGAAAAACACAGAATTGTTGACATTGTTGCAGATTTATTAAAAAAGAAAAACTGAAATATCACATGGTCCTAAGTATTCAGACCCTTTGCTCAGTATTTAGTAGAAGCCCCCTTTTGATCTAATACAGCCAGGAGTCTTTTTGGGAAAGATGCAACAAGTCTTTCACACCTGGATTTGGGGATCCTCTGCCATTCCTCCTTGCAGATCCTCTCCAGTTCTGTCAGGTTGGATGGTAAACGTTGGTGGACAGCCATTTTTAGGTCTCTCCAGAGATGCTCAATTGGGTTTAAGTCAGGGCTCTGGCTGGGCCATTCAAGAACAGTCACGGAGTTGTTGTGAAGCCACTCCTTCGTTATTTTAGCTGTGTGCTTAGGGTCATTGTCTTGTTGGAAGGTAAACCTTCGGCCCAGTCTGAGGTCCAGAGCACTCTGGAGAAGGTTTTTGTCCAGGATATCCCTGTACTTGGCCGCATTCATCTTTCCCTCGATTGCAACCAGTCGTCCTGTCCCTGCAGCTGAAAAACACCCCCACAGCATGATACTGCCACCACCATGCTTCACTGTTGGGACTGTATTGGACAGGTGATGAGCAGTGCCTGGTTTTCTCCACACATACCGCTTAGAATTAAGGCCAAAAAGTTCTATTTTGGTCTCATCAGACCAGAGAATCTTATTTCTCACCATCTTGGAGTCCTTCAGGTGTTTTTTAGCAAACTCCATGCGGGCTTTCATGTGTCTTACACTGAGGAGAGGCTTCCGTCGGGCCACTCTGCCATAAGGCCCCGACTGGTGGAGGGCTGCAGTGATGGTTGACTTTCTACAACTTTCTCCCATCTCCTGACTGCATCTCTGGAGCTCAGCCACAGTGATCTTTGGGTTCTTCTTTACCTCTCTCACCAAGGCTCTTCTCCCCCGATAGCTCAGTTTGGCCGGACGGCCAGCTCTAGGAAGGGTTCTGGTCGTCAGAAACATCTTCCATTTGAGGATTATGGAGGCCACTGTGCTCTTAGGAACCTTAAGTGCAGCAGAAATCTTTTTGTAACCTTGGCCAGATCTGTGCCTTGCCACAATTCTGTCTCTGAGCTCTTCAGGCAGTTCCTTTGACCTCACGATTCTCATTTGCTCTGACATGCATTGTGATCTGGAAGGTCTTATATAGACAGGTGTGTGGCTTTCCTAATCAAGTCCAATCAGTATAATCAAACACAGCTGGACTCAAATGAAGGTGTAGAACCATCTCAAGGATGATCAGAAGAAATGGAAAGCACCTGAGTTAAATATATGAGTGTCACAGCAAAGGGTCTGAATACTTAGGACCATGTGATATTTCAGTTTTTATTTTTTAATAAATCTGCAACAATGTCAACAATTCTGTGTTTTTCCGTCAATATGGGGAGCTATGTGTACATTCATGAGGAAGAAGAATGAACTTAAATGATTTTAGCATATGGCTGCAATATAACAAAGAGTGAAAAATTTAAGGGGGTCTGAATACTTTCCGTACCCACTGTAAACTTGGATCCGCAATAAGATTTCTCTAAAGAAAGCAGATCAATGCTCCTCGTAGTGTAATGTTTAAAATAGCATTTATTAAAGGTTTATAAAGCCACTCACATGGTAGACAAGTCAAATAGACATTCTAAATGGGTATACTGTTTCCAACCCAAAAGATGGCGGCGCTCCACTTAGTTCCTGGTACTGCGATGACGTCAGGCTCCACCCTACAACGTGTTTTATATGACGAAACGTGAAACTCATATAATTTTGCTTCTTAAATGTATTCCCTTTTTTAGACACACAACTTTTGTAATGAATTCTATATTTTTATACTTGGGCTGTGTGTGTCCAACCTTTTGGCTTCTCTGGGCCACATTGAGTGTAGAGAAATTTTCTCGGGCCGCATATAAAATATATATTATAGTAATGGTATATAAGTAATAAAACGCTGCAGCGCCCTCCTTTTACTGCCGCGCCCCCCAGCACCAATTTAACACAACTGGTGGATGATCCCCTCCGAGGCAGCCTCTGTGGCCGTGCTCCCTACTCGACTTCCTTCCTCCCAAGCAAAACAAAAAAAATTGACGGGGCAGTGGACCGCAGTGCCTGCGGTTCCGGGCCGCAGGTTGGACATACCTGGTGTAAAGCCTTTGTACGGTACCATGTAAGTCCATGGTAGCCTCAATTAAAATACCTTCTCTTCAACATACCCGTGTTATGTTATTGATATGTTTTTTGAGTCACATGACCTATGAAAAACAAACCATAAGCACAGTAAATTCGAGGCAAAATCGTGTTCGTTTTCAATGCCGTTATAGACACCTGCTTCAACACCATTTTCGGCCAATGTTTCGGCCCATCTCTAGCTCTGTGTGTCCATTGACACACAGATTGCAACTTGGCCCCACCAGTGCTCCCTTTGGAGCAAGGGTTCTTTTTTTGCAGCATGCCAGTAGGAGATGGGCTTTGTTTTCTTACTCAGGCTGTGGCTGCTTTCTAAAGAAATGAAATGAAATGAAGGTAGTAGTGGTAACGCACATAAAGCGCATCGCAGTGATGCTTTGCAGCTCATCATGACAATGTACCAATTTATTTTGCCAGGCACTGCTGTAAATGCTGCATCCACCTTTTTTGATATTTTAGGAAGCGCATTCAAATAAATAGGCACATGCAATAATGCAGTGCAACAGTAAGAACAAAGACATTGCACGCCTTTTTTTGTTTATTTTATTTTTCCTAAAAGTGTGTTGGACTGCAAATCCCCAGAATGTCTCTCTGGTTTATTACACGGACTGGGCACGGAGCACTGCGCCATTTCTTGTCTCAGATCTTGCAGTATGCAAACAACTGGACTGTGTGATCAATTTTCAGATGAGCTCATCTAATGAACTGATGATAAAAGGTTTGTAGTTGACCTGTGACGTCTGTCGGGTGTGGACTGGCACTGTCATTTGGGAGCACAATGCCAAGTTACCTCAGCCTGAAGAGTTTGTTTTGCTCTTCAAATAAGTCATCTAGAAATATGATGAAATCCTGATGCCTTGCGGATGTGTGTAATTGTGTATAGGAGATCTGTGCGGTCACTGCACCTCTGTGACCTGAGATATACAATGGGCCCTGCAAATCTTCCATCTGCACCCAGCCTGATCCTCGTAGCTTTGTCAGAACTGCGTCATCGCACTATCCAATGGGACACCTGTTTTAGGTTCTGAGATGCTGTACATTGGAGATGGGGGGCAAAATGTGTGGCATGGTTTAGAAAAATCTAGAGACTGGTGGGAGACTTGTGTTTTTAAGTGATTTTTTTTTTTTTAAATAACACACATCATACCTGCTCTGTGTAATAGTATTTTGCACAGAGCAGCCAGATCCTCCTGTTAGGTTCCCCCGCAGGCGTTCCTGGCTCCTCCCACTTCCCCAGTGCCAATACAGCAAGCCGGTTGCTATGGGGGCACTCCTGCGTGATTGCTCCTGAGCTGAGTCTGTGTTAAAAAGACAGTGTGGCTGGGCTTGGCCCATGCTCCCTCCTTGCTTGCTTTGATTGACGGCAGAGGGAGCCAATGGCTTCTGTGCACATCACTGGATTGATATTGGGGGGGATGTATGCTGCACACAGAAGGTTTTTACATTCTTGCATATAATGCATAAAGGTAATAAACCTTAAAGCGGTTGTATACTCAAAAAAAAAAAAAAAAAAAAAAAAAACATTGCAAGACAAAGGCATAATGAGCTAGTATTACCTTAGAACGAAGCCCCGGCACGGTCATCTGGACAACGCTGAGGGAGCTGACATGCTCCCTCGGCATCTCTTCCTGGTTCGGCGGCTCCGGCGCTGTGAGTGGCCGGAGCCACGATGACGTCATGAGCGGGAGTTTCACTTTCCGGCAAGATCCAGCAAGGAGCTTTAGAACGCGTGCGTTGCAGACGTCAGCGGCTGCATGCAGGTTGAATATCTCCTAAACTGTGCAGGTTTAGGAGATAATGTACTTACAGGTAAGCCTTATTATAGGCTTACCTGTAGGTAAAAGTCAAATAGCGGAGTATACTACAGCTTTAAGCCTTTACAGCCACTTTAAGAGAAAAATAGTTTTAATGGAAGGGTCTCCTTCTAAAAGAAGCTCAATATTCAAAAGGGTCAGTCTGTCCTGTTTCAGGTTGCATACATATTTAGGGTTGCAATATGAAACTTTGGTTGCATACCCCAAACCCTCATCCTCAAATTCCTTCCCCTTTCTTGAATTATGGGGGTGCATCTCTGCTAAAATTCCATATCACTCTCTCTGCCTACAGGGATCCCACTACGTGAGCAGGGACTGCTCCTCCTCCCTCCAGCTCTGAGCTGATCAGGGGGTTGAGGATGGCAGAGCGAATGGAGCTTGCAGCTCCAGCTCTCCATTCTCTGTGCTGCATCACAGCCACAAAACAGAGAACTGACTGATCCGAATTAACAAATGGGCTTGGCATCTGCTACAATCTTATGTTTAGAAGAGGTGTGCAAGCTTTTGCCTGTACAGCTCTTTAATTCCCTCCCTTTGTTAATAAACATTTTTCACACAGGTGACCGATGCAAAGTAACATTGTGTATAAACGTTGATTAGACAGGAGATAGAGAGATACAAAGTTAAGTCTGCCACAGAACCGAGAATGAATCATTCCTAATTAACAAAGGGGCTTCCACCTTAGGAGCAGCATCTCCTTGTGCTTGCACAACTCTTTAACCAATTCAGTACTGGGCATTTTCACCCCCTTCCCAGTGCCATCTTAAGAGCATGCAGTGCACTGGGGCCCTGCCTACACAATCACCCATGGGAATGAAAATGCAAATTATCACACACACATACAGACGGGAGTCAGACTCGACTGTCCTGTGTGTGCCTGTTCTTGTGGAGGCAGACAGGCATTCCTGCAGTTGTGGGCTCCCCCTCCATAGCCCAAGTGGCCTGACAGCAGCGGAGGGCCGACAGGTGCTTGCCACCTGCTAAGTTTGGCAGCAGGATGCACACGAGAGTCAAGACCATGCTTGGCTGGGCAGGTGGGACCCCCCCGGGCAAGTGGGGCCCCCGGGCAACTGCCTAGTGTGCCCATTCGGTAAGACAGCCCTGCCCCTTCCTGCCCAGAACAATGTTCAGCTTTTATCGCTGTCGCATTTTGAATAACAATTGCGCGGTCATGCAACACTGTACCCATATGACATTTTTTATCATTTTTTTTCCCCCACAAATAGAGCTTTCTTTTGCTGGAAATTGATCACCACTGGGTTTTTTTATTTGCTAAACAAAAAAGACAGAAAATGTAAGTTTTTTTTCCCCTTCACGGACGGCCGCTGATGCGGGCGGCGCTAACCGCTCCTGGTTAGCGCGAATAGACAAACTTCCTGGTTACGATGTGACCAGCTGTGACTGAAAACAGCTGATCACATGGTAAAGAGCCAAAGTCCTAGGCTCTTTACCGAGATCGGAGATGCGGTGTGTCAGAGTGATAAACAGAACCACTGATTGCCGCGATGCACGCCCACAGTTTTTCCTGCTGGGAGTTATGATGCCAAGTCGGGATAACTGATCCCCCACCCGGCCGTCATTCTACTATAGGCCGGGTGTAAAGTGGTTAATCATGACCAGACCCCCCCCCCCACTGTCAGATGGGCCTTTTTAGAAGAGGCGCAGCAATCCCATCCCCCTTTGCCGCTGTGGTTCAGCGGCACTTCTTCTGACCAGGTCCTTACCACACTTTAACTGAACTACCATACATTGAACCACTAGGAGTTTTTGCTTTGTAAGCTGTCGGGCTGGAGTTGGGGGTGTTTGGGTGTTCTGACAGGAGGGAGGGGGCTGCGGTGGGGCCATCACCGCTATGATGATAAACTGTCAGGAGGCGGTTTAGCGATGCAGAACTTCACGCTCTAAAAAAGTGTTGCCTGTCTCTTAAGTTGGCCATACATAGATCAAAATGCAACTGGTTTAGCAGGGACCGGCCAAATCTAAATCCACATGTGGGCACTGTGATTAGATCTACCCATTTTCCTTCTGTTCAACCACCCTGTTGGTATATTCTAGCTTGATCTGCACTGCAGGCAATGGGCTACAGCACTGATCTGTGTATTCTGACAGTAGGGGAGACTTCCTGCTGTCAGAATACAATGAGACAGAGGATTCCCCCATCCACATCAAAGGTTTAGATGTGGAGATTGAGACTGCAGGTTGAGAAAAAATAAATAAAATAAAAAAAACCCTAACCTATGTGTGGCTATCATTATATACTATGAAGCAATACAGCACATTAGGAGTGGTGGGAATCACATCTTACAGATCCTGTGTAGATCATTATATTCCGTGTTTAGTCTTGTGATTAAAGCTAGCATTTAATCTGATTCTATTCCCTTTCGCTGGTTCCCACCTCATCAACGTGCTGAGTTTATATATACAACTTTTCCGTTTTCATTCTATACATTATTTTTTTACCCAGTGATGTATTCAATGCGTCTCTCTACTTCACTATGCTATGCTATGCAGGCAGATCATGGCTGGTTGGAGGGGATAGCAGGGTGCTGTACAAACCTTCTTGAAAACATCCCAGCACCCTTCCTCAGTACTCTTCTCAAGCCCTCAGTCCTGATACAAGCAGTGGGCTGACAGTTGGGAGGAGTTAAGCAAATATCAAAATTCCTTCATGGGTGGAGTCAGTCTGGAGGAGTGGGTGTTCCTAGACTGGCTATGGTTGCATTGCAGACCACTCTGGATAATGCCCACATGTGATCATCCATGATTGAAAGAATTTAAATTTAATGAATGAAAGGGTTTTGCCAGGGAAAATTAACTGGGGAGAACCTGTGGCCCTCCAGCTGTTGGGGAACTACAAGTCCCATGAGGCATTGCTAGGTTGACTGTTACAAGCATGACTCCCAAACGCAGAGGCATGACGGGACTTGTTCTGCAACAGCTGGAGGGCCACAGGTTGAGCGCTCAATTTTTATTTTTTCTTTTATCCGCGGTTGGTGCAAAAGTGACAATGGAAAACACAGTAAAAAAGGTGCATGTGAACAGTTTTTTTTTTTTTTTTTTTTTTTTTTTGCGGGACTGCAACATTGCGGCGCACAGATCGGACCCCAAACTGACATTTGACACTTTTGGGGGGGGGGGGGCAGTGACATTACTACAGTAATCGGTGCTAAAAATATGCACTGTTACTGTGATAATGACACTGGCAGGGAAGGGGTTAACACTGGGGGTGATCAAAGGGTTAAATGTGTACCTAGGGGGTGATTCTGTGTTGCGGCAAGACTTGGTGGATGGTAATAATGACACTGGCAGGGAAGTGGTTAACACTGGGGGTGATCAAAGGGTTAAGTGTGTCCCTACGGGTTGCTTGCTAACTGTGTGGGGGTTGCTCTGACTGGAGGAAGACAGACATCCATGTTCCTGCTTAGCAGGAACAAAAGATCTGTCTTCTTCCCTGTCAGAATGGCGATCTGCCTTATTTACGTAAGGTTGAGTGCTCATGGGCTAGAGGATTCTGGATGTTCTGCAGCAGGGAAATGAGGCAGGCTCTATCTGACTTGCTGCAACTTCCAATGCACATTGTGAGAAGCTCGCAGTGTGCAGTGAAATCAGAGTAAGGCTCCCTTCACATCTGAGCGTATCGTTTTCAGGAGTTTTTTTAGGGGGTTTTTGCAGGCAAACAAAAATGCTTGTAATCTGCCAAAAAAGAAGCTCATGTACTTTTTTTTTTGAGCTTCAGGCAAAAAATCGCTCATATGTAAACATGGGTCATTATTTTGAATGGGATTTTGCTTGTTGGTCATTTCAGTGCAGGAGAGGAACCTGTACAACTATGCAAGACTGAAGGGAAGGCCGGAGGTCAGATTTATTGCACACACGGGTCATAAATGACAGCATTTGAATCTAATACAAAGAGGAGGAATTTCCTGCTATTGCTGATTTGATGCTAAAAATATCCTGGAGCTGGAAATTTCCTTGAACAAATCCTCCTTTGTTATGGTGCTTTTCTGTCTTCTACATACTTCCTTCAAACTGTTGTTGGTCCCCTCTGTATCCATGATGTCATAGGCGATGTGCAGCCATATCCCAGTTTATTTGATACAAATGTCACTGACACTTGGAACGGAGAATTCCACCCAGCACAGAGGACACGAGAAGGTCTCCAGGAAAATAATCCTGTGATTTATACTCGGTGCTGGGAAACTGACACACTGTCCAATACCAGAGAAGGAAATACGAGCCATTTTAATTTACCCTGGATTCCTAAAGATGAATTCCGGGCACAAATCTTTAATTTCATTATTTTCCTCGATAGCCACAAGGAAATAAATCCACTTTGTGTGCCTCAAATGCCTTTACAATCCCAATACAAAAACCTATGCTGTACACAGCCTGAGGAGAGCTGTAGAAGGGACCCATCAGGCTCCACCCACTACAGAAAATTACAGTAGGGGGCGGAGACCAGACCAGCCCCCCTGCACAAGGAGAGAGAGAGCAGCAGTGAGCGGTCTTTTATTGCAGGAAGCCTCACACTGGATTACTGCACAGATCTGGAAGAAGAAATACACAAACAAAACCAAAATTCAGGAACAGTTCACATGATGAATATATTTAGATAATCAACTACCCGGAACTCAGCTTCAACCAGTTGCAGACCGCCCCACGCAGATTTACTGCGGCAGGGCGACTCGGCTGCACGTAATAACGTAGTACTACATGATTATGTGCGCGCCGTCTCGGCGGCGCACGCGCGCCACCAAAACTGCGCTTCCGCTGTGATTAGAAACAGCGGGAGTCGGGCATCGGGAGGAGCAGTGGCAATCGCCGCCGGCCTCCTGCAATCTTCAAAGAAACTGACAGAAGACCTGCCTGCTTAGGTAAACAAAACAGGCGAGTCTTCTGTCACACAGGCAGAGAGAGATCAGGAGTTTTGGCTATGCTACAAACCCGATCTCTCTGTGCCTGTTAGAGCCCCCCCCCCCCCCCAACAGTGAGGTAAGCATAGTTTGGCATACATTAACCGCTTTGATCACCCCCAGTGTTAACCCCTTCCCTGCCAGTGTCATTTATACAGTGACAGTGCATATTTTTAGCACTGATTACTGTATTCATGTCACTGGTACCCCCAAAAAGTGTCAAATGCTGGGGTCCAATCTTTCCGCTGCAATGTGGCAGTCCCGCTAAAAATTGCAAATCACCGCCATTACTAATATAAACAAAAACAAAAAAAAAATCTATCCCGTAGTTTGTAAACGCTATAACATTTGCGTAAACCAATGAAAATACGCTTTTTGGGATATTTTTTTACCAAAAATATGTAGCAGAATACAAATTGGCCTAAACTGATAAAAAAGAATTTGTTTTTTTTTTTTTTTTTTTTTACTTTTTTTTATTGGTAATGTTTTATTATTATTATTATTATTATTATTAAGGATTTCTATAACGCCAGCAGTGTATAGCAGAAAGTAAAAAATATTAATTTTTTCAAAATTGTCGCTCTTTTTTTGTTTATAGCGCAAAATCTAAAAACTCCGGAGCTGATCAAATACCACCAAAAGAAAGGTATATTTGTGGGAAAAAGACATCAGTTGTATTTGTGTTTAGCGTCGCACGACTGCACAATTTTTCGTTAAAATAACGCAGTGCAGAATCACAAAAAAATGGCCTGGTCATTAAAGGGGTAAAACCTTCCGGAGTTGAAGTGGTTAGAAGGGTAACTCCACTTTCGTGGGGAAAAGAAAATTGCAAATAAAGAAAAAACAAAATAGCGTATACAATTGTGAAACAAATCATATTGTAATTGAAAGGTATTAAAAATACCTTTCCTTTTCAATCTGCAGCTGTTGTAATTTTCTGAAAACGCAATGCAATATGGCCGCCTGGAGCTGTTCTGTACACAGAATGTATACTGACCACACCCCAGAAACATAATTTCCTGCTTGTGTGATTGGCTCACCAATTTTCCCAGAAGTCTGCCTAAAATACCAGTCAGATTTCTGGCATCCCCTGCAGCAAAAATGTCATTTTTGGTGCGATACTCCCAATAGGAACACATCTAAAGGGATGCAGGCCCAGCAGATTTTCTCATTAGAGCCCTGCAGCTGCCACAGCTGACAGATAATTATGAAACCACTCACTCCCATTTGACCCGCTCAGTACAGAGGAACAAACAATGATTTCTTCAGAATAACAAAAGGTAGAAATCTGAAACAAAGCTTGTTAAAAATCCTTGTAATGTACAGAGATCACCCAGAGGAGAATTTTTTTCCTCAACAAAAAGTGGAGTTATACTTTTAATGCTAAACCCCAGGCAGACATAAAATACATACATGAATGCAGCTTTGCATTCATTACTTTATTAAATGCATTTTGAACTCAGTGTTAATACCGGCAAGAGACCTACGGTAGTATCCGCCTCTTGCAGTTTGTGTATAGCAGAGCTCACGGGGAAGGTGGAAGATGCCGCACCAAAAGCCATGAAGGTGCGCGTGAGTTCAAGGTGTATGTTGATAGAGGGAGAGAGCAAAGTGACATTGAGACAATTACATCAGTGTCTTGTTTCTCTTTCCCTCTCCATTCACAGGGGGTGCATAAAAACCTGTAAGTGAAAGTGAAACTGCAGCAGAGAAGGCTCTATTCCCCTCCCATGCCAGACAAGGTTGTGCTGTGTGACAGAGGTGTGTAAATCTTAGAACAGGATTTCTTGCCAGTAAAACGGCTCCCATAAATTTTGTAGTTATCGGTTTGTCTGGAGTTTAGCATTAAGGAGATCTAGGCAATTCAAGCAAGTTTGCAAATTGGTCTTCCACCTTTTTCCTACGGTCACCTGTGAGCTTTACAACACAGTCTGTTTATTCAATGTTTGTCAGCATCCCTATAGATATTTGTTTCAGGACCCTAATCTACAGAAATGGACAGATTGAAAGGGCTTCTGCGACAGGCGAGTGCTGACCTTAATTCAGAATATTTAAAGTCTGTCAACCTAATCCCTAAAATCTCATAAAAATGCGAATATATCCAAGTAGCTGTTTTTTCGTCTTTATTTAAATGGTACGATGTAGTGTGTGAAGAGTTGTACGCAGAAGTCATTACATTGCTAGGCCTGTACTGCCGGTCCTGGGCCACCACCGCCCCACATCAGCCGGGAAAATAAAACTCCCTACGAAAAAAAATCACACTCACTGTCTTCATCCGTATTGAGTACAAAAAAGGAAATTGGATAAGTCTGACTATGTATGTAAAAAAATAAATAAATACATTTTGTTACAAAGTTGCTGTAGAATTCATACAAAATGGTGTATGCATCTCCAAAAAAAAATCGCAAATTTTTTAGCTTATAGGTGAGGCCAACTGCCAATGGTAATGTACGTGATCACCATTATATTATTGGTCTTTATGTCCAATACATATATCTTTTTGTGAACGAGTCAACATGTTTCACTTGATTAGCTTCATCAGGACGCATGAGAAAAAAGTAACAGTGGTCTTAACGCCAAGGCAAAAGCAATAAGTAAGGAAATCCCCCCCCCCAGGTGAGCACTGGAGCACAATAAGCTGCCGCGTGGTAGACACAAGTTCCGCACACCTCCTCAAACTGAAGTCTGTATGTGAAGACTTAAGAGAGAGGGTCAAAGTGCCAAGGGAACCAGCAAGATAATATGTACCAGAATTGCGTCCGCAGGGGCATGGTGGTAAAGATCCCATGTACAAGGTGGACAAGCAAACTAGTGTGGATTGTGCACTGAATCACAGCATTACAGCCCAGCAGTTGCATGCAGTCTGGCACCTGTACGTCCTGGGTGTCCCTTGGCCGTAGGACAGGTGCCAGACCAAATGGCGGGTTTCTGTGTGGATGTAACTCCTGGCCTGTACTGCTATGACTCCTTGCACGATCCACACTAGTTTGCTTGTATATGGGATCTTTACCACTAAGCCCCTGTGGTTGCAATTCTGGTACTTACTATCTTACTGGTTCACTTGATACTTTGACCCTCTATTGAGGATTCATATGTAGATTGCAGTTTGAGGGAGATGCATGGTACTTGTCTACCTAGCAGTCTTTCGTTGTGCTCCTGTGCCTGCCCGGGGGATTTACTTTGTATTGTTGTTGCTTTGGCGTTAAGACAACTGTTGCTTCTCTGTCATGTGTCCTGATGAAGCTAATCAAGAAAAACATCTGTCACCTCTCTCTCACGTGTCCTGATGAAGCTAATAAAGTGAAACATCTGTTGCTTCTCTCTCGTGTCCTGATGAAGCTAATCAAGTGAAACATCTGTTGCTTCTCTGTGTCCTGATGAAGCTAATCAAATGAAACATCTGTTGCTTCTCTCTCGTGTCCTGAGGAAGCTAATCAAGTGAAACGTGTTTACACATGGAGATTCGCAAAAAGATATATGTATTGGACATAAAGACCAATAATATAATGGTGATCATGTACATTACTATTGGCAGTTGGTCTTGCCTATAAGCTAAAACATTAAGGATTGTTTATATGGAGAACTTGGTAATAAATAAGGTTTTACATTGAGTACTCCTTGGCTGGCCAGTATAGTCTGAAATTTCCAATTTCCTTTTTTGAAAAAAAAAAAAAAGTCCCTTTTAAATAGTAATTCAGGCAATGATAGTGAGAAATTCCCATCTGTTCTATAAATATCCTGGGTAAAAATAGAGCCATCCATAAACCTTAGTAATCATACAAGGTCAGTAAGGGGTTAATCCTGTGTGTGCAATGCTGGGAATGTGGAACTATCTGGCTATCTGTCCTCTATTAGGCCTTGTGCGCACTGGACATTCTAAAAACGCCAGCTTTGTAATATGTTTTTTAGCCGTTTTTTTGCACTGGCTTTTTTTGGCAGTAGCGTTTTTTTTTTTTTTTTTTTTACGTTTTTAGCTAAAAATCACCTCTGCAGTTTTAGTAACTCTGGCTTTCCCACAATGCAATGCTTGCCAGAATTGCATCTCATGGGTGTTTACACCCATGCGATTAAAATTTAGGTGCAGGGTACATTTTGGTGCAAATGTGGACCTTTTTTTCCCCCGCATCAAAATTGCATCGCTTGGGTGTAAACACCCATATGATGCGATTCTGTCAAGCTCACTGCATTTTGCAATCTGTTTCGGGGTGTAGTTCATGGAACATTAAGCCCCCCGTTCACATTGGGCAGGTTTGGCATGCGATTTGACATGTCAGAGCCTTTTTCCGGCAACGTCACTGTCCAAATTGGTGCAACCCTGACATTGTGGCGCCGCACTGATTTTTTTAAAAGTAGTTTCTGCACTACTTTTGGCGATTTCAGGGCGTTTTCAATGGACACCTGTGCATGAACCCGTACAGATGTCTGTCAAATCGCCCCCAAAGTCGCACTGACATGCGAGTTAGCAATCGTGCACGTTCAGCTGAATGATTTCAAACCCGCCCTCTGTGTGAACCAGTGCTGTTGCCGGCAATAGGCTCCGATTTGAAATGCGATTCAACATGACAAATCGCATGCCAAATCGGCACAGTGTCAATAGGGCTTCATGTTCCATAAACGATACCCCCAAACAGACTGCAAAATGCAGTGCGCTTGCCAGAATTGCAACGCATGGGTGTTCACAAAAAAGGGTCCTACAACATTTTGGTGCAAATGTGATGCAATCTGAGCCATACAAAATATATGGCTCAAATCGCATGGCACAGACATCACATGGGATGTGCACAGGAATGCGGGGCGTTTTTGGAGCAAATCACATGCGGTGTTAATCACGTACCAGTGTGATCCCAGGCGATGTTCCATGAACGACGCCTCCCAAACAGAACCCAGGATTAAAAAAAGCAATGAAATTAAAAACGTCAAACGCCAGTTAGCGGCGTTTTTTGACGTTAGCGTGTTTTTACAGCTGGAAAATGCAACTAAAAACCCACTAGTTTTGTCTTTTTTGTTTTTTACAGCCATAAACTGCCTCTGCCAAAAACTGCTAACAGCCTATTCGTGCATGGACACACAGGATAACATGCTGGGGCGTTTATTGCCTGTAGAAAATAACGTCTGACGCCAAAAACAGCCGCTGTAAAAATGTCCCGTGTGCATGAGGCCTGAATCTCATCTCTGTATATCTTTCTTTATATCTTTTTATCTGTTATCTCCTTTCACCATCTGTCATCTATCTACCAATCCCATCCCTATATATAGTGAGTATATGTCTATACATCATTCAGCCATAAAATTAAGACCACCCACCAATAACCCATTGAGACATGGACTCCACTTAGACCTCTGAAGGTATGCTCTGGTATCTACAATCAAGCCACCAGTAGCCGATTCTTTCAGTCCTTGAGTTGAGGTGGGGCCTCCATGAATCTGACTTTTTTTTTTCCCCAGCACATCCCACAGATGCTCAATTGGATTGAGATCTCGGAAAATATTGAGGCCAAGTCAACACCTCAGACCTATTGTGGTGTTTCTTAAACCCTTCTTGAATTCATCAGACCAGACCACCTCCTTCCTTGGCTCTGATGCCCACATGCCCATTGTAGGTGCTTTTGGCTATGGACATGGGTCAGCATGGGCACCCTGACCAGTCTGCGGCTACACAGCCCTAAACGCAACAAACTGCGATGCGCTGTGTGTTCTGACACCTTTTTTTTTTTATCAGAACCAGCATTAACTTTTTTTTTTTTTTTTTTTTTTTTTTTTTTAACAATTTGACCTACAGCAACACTGATTAGACGGTCCAGCCTTCACTCCCCATGTGCATCAGTGAGCTTTGGCTGCCCATGACCCTGTCATTGTTTTGCTGTTTTTCCTTCCTTGGATGACCTTTGGTAGCTCCTGACCACTGCAGGCTGGGAACATCCCATGAAAGCTCCAATTTCAAAGTTGCTCTGACCCAGGGTACAATTTGGCCCTTGTCAAAGTTGCCTAAATTCTTACGCTTTGTCTATTTATTTTTTTTCTGCTTTCAACATAACTTCAGGGACAACATGTTCACTTGCTTCCTAATATATCCCACCCACCTTTAAAAACCATTGTAGCCAGATAATCAATGTTATTCACTTTACCTGTCAGTGGTCATAATGTTATGGTTGATCAGTGTATACTTTTATATCTATTTATTTTATCGCTTTGTCATCTATCCTCTCTATCCACGACCCCACAATGTGCTTGCGTGCTTCCATCAGAACACCGCTTCCTTCAGTCTTGAACATAGATATCAGATATTCTAGCCGCCCCCATACAAAGCTAGCCGAGAATAGCTTGTATAAGATCTGGAGCATTTATTGAACAAACTCACATCGAATATATACCCCACCAGGTCAGGTGCCTGATTACATTATCATATGCAGATGAAATTGCGTACAGAAATATAACTAACATATCGAAGGAACAACCAACACAAACGGTATTCTACTTTCCCACTAGCAACTAATAGATGACAGTGATTTATTTAACTTGAGCTAATTACCTAGCAGACTTGCCGTCATCGAGCTATTGAAATACAATACACATTATTATAAGTGTAAACACATCACCACAGTAGACAATAGGTGAGTTAATCCGCACAATCCGCAATATGTGGAAGACGGGTGGTTGAGCTGATGGCATTCGTATCTGCCATGAGTCTGACTGTGCGGAGCAGTCCCCTATTGGCAATAGGCAGCTAGGCCTTTACCATGGATCCTAGGCCTAGAGTCTGTATGTCTTGGGGAGATGTGGACTTGAATCCAAGCCAGGGCCCCATAGTCTGTAGGCAAGAGTCCCCTCCAAAAGCACCTGTCCTGAGTGAGTTTGTCACAATCTCTATCTGACTGTCACTTATCAACTAATAATCCCATCTCTATATATCTGTCCGTATGCTGTATTTACTTTTTATTTGTCTATTTGACTTAATCTCACTATCTGTCCTCTATCTGCTGCCCTTCACTTGACATTTATCACCTATCATCTTTACCATCTCTAAATATTTGTCTGTTCTGTATAATGTACATCTATTTCGTCTGTCTATCATCTATCAGACTCTCCCTGTGTGTATCCCATCTCTATCAGGTCCTTATACTCTATATACATCTATGCTTTTATCTATCTTTGTGGTTTGTTTTTGTTTTTTTTTTTTTTTTTTTTTTTTGTTTTTAAGCATTCCTTTTCTCCCTTCTATGTATTCATCCGTCCTGTAATTCTATTTTTCTAGCTTGTAACTGTCATTTCTCACTTTTCTCTATCCGCCTATCTTATCTTATTGTCTTATGATCTTTGCTCTGTCTGGTGCTTGGTGTGAAGTATAGGGACTTCTCTATGTCTCAGTACGGTCCCTATGTCTAAGCATGCGGTCCCTGTGCAGGCAGTTCATCCAGCATATTAGAAGTTGAGCATTGTCTATGTACAGGTGCAGTGCGCTGATATTAAGCATAATATGCCTGTGGTAACAAATACTGTGAGGTTACTCCTCGTCCCTGAGTGATTTAATAGCAACAGCTCTGTATAGATTTCTGCACAGCACATGACTTCAGTAATGTGTCCAGAAACCTGTACAAAAGGAAGTGTGCTGAGCGGCATAGAGCAAGGCTGCAGCAGGTGTCCCTGGTTTTCCTTTAGATTAGTCTCATTCACACAGAGTTCCACCAGAGTTTTTCCTAGGTGTTACTTGAGTAATTTCTACCTCCGAGTAACCACTGACACCAATAATTTTAGCTATCCGTAAGTGGGGGTAGGTGGGTTATTCCCATTGACCACCAATGTTGGGGACATTCTTTCCATTGACCACCAATGTTGGGGACATTCTTTCCATTGACCACCAATGTTGGGGACATTCATCCCATTGACCACCAATGTTGGGGACATTCATCCCAGTGACCACCAATGTTGGGGGCATTCATCCCAGTGACCACCATTGTTGGGGGCATTCATCCCAGTGACCACCATTGTTGGGGGCATTCATCCCAGTGACCATCAATGTTGGGGACATTCATCCCATTGACCACCAATGTTGGAGACATTCATCCCATTGACCACTAATGTTGGAGACATTCATCCCATTGACCACCAATGTTGGGGGCATTCATCCCAGTGACCACCATTGTTGGGGGCATTCATCCCAGTGACCACCAATGTTGGGGACATTCATCCCATTGACCACCAATGTTGGAGACATTCATCCCATTGACCACCAATGTTGGAGACATTCATCCCATTGACCACCGATGTTGGGGACATTCATCCCATTGACCACCAATGTTGGGGACATTCATCCCATTGACCACCAATGTTGGAGACATTCATCCCATTGACCACCTATGTTGGGGGCATTCATCCCATTGACCACCAATGTTGGGGGCATTCATCCCATTGACCACCAATGTTGGGGGCATTCATCCCATTGACCACCAATGTTGGGGGCATTCATCCCATTGACCACCAATGTTGGGGTCATTCATCCCAGTGACCACCAATGTTGGGGGCATTCATCCCAGTGACCACCATTGTTGGGGGCAAGGGTAAGGGCATTCTTAGCACTGACCACCAAGGGTAAGGGCATTCTTAGCACTGACCACCAAGGGTAAGGGGCATTCTTAGCACTGACCACCAAGGGTAAGGGGCATTCTTACCACGCACCACCAGTGTAGGGGGGGGGGGGCATTCTGATTACCAATGTAAGGAGCATTCTTCCCACTGACCACAATAGTGTACTGTGACCCGTGGATATGGTAGTTATTGGGGGGGGGGGGGGTGGGCTTTTCTAAAGGATTGTGAAGGATGCAGTTTTCATGTATTTCCATGTAGAGGTGGAAAAGGAAGGACACTTTAACTGGACGCACAGCAGGACTGGCAGAATGAAATGCAGTAATTACACACCTGCCTGATTTACCTGTTTGTATTAGGAGATAAAGTATTTCGAAATTGCACTTATTACTTGCCAAACAATACAAACCTGACCTTTACTTGTACAGACAATCTGATCCCTAGATCGCATGTAATCACACACTTAAAGTGGACCTGTCATTAACTCCATATCTCCGTGAAGAAATCCCTGATGTGCCACAATATGCAGTAACAGTATAATATTTTCTGAAAAGCTCCACCTTTGATCATTAAATGGCCATCCTTGAGCTCCAGCCAAAGACTTTACCGAATGGCATCATAAGCTGTTTTTTTTTTTTTTTTAAATTCTTTAACTAGTTCAGCTCTTTGGACATACTATGCATGTCCAAAAAGTAAGGGATTAGGTTAGAACTAAAGGGGGTTAAACTTACCCTACCAATGGTTCCTTTGCCATTGCTGGCATCTTTTTCTTTGTGCTGGTTTTCGGCCAGTTTCATTGGTCGGCACAGGATGACCTCAATCCTGCACATACACTATTGCAGGCACTATTCTGGCACTTGGAGGCCGGCTCGGCGCTGTAAGCTGAGCTGTGCATGCGCAGCTCGGTCTACAGCATCGGAGGAGACGGCAATCAGGCAGGTAGGGGCATTTTATCTGCAATAAAAACTCTGCCTGCTCACCTTTTTTTTTTTTTTTTTTTTTTTTTTTATAAGCGGCAATTTGTCTGCTACAGGGCGGCAGCTGTGCACTGGATCCTGTATGTATGTGTGTGTATATATATATATATATATATATATATATATATATATATATATATATATATATATATACATACAGCTGCAAGAAAAAGTATGTAAACCCTTTGGAATGATATGGATTTCTGCACAAATTGGTCATAAAACGTGATCTGATCATCATCTAAGAACCCCTAGACTAATGACATCTCCAATAGCTAATTGGAGTGAGATGTCAGCCAACTGGAGTCCAATCAATGAGACGAGATTGGAGGTGTTGGTTACAGCTGCCCTGCAATATAAAAAACACACACCAGTTCTGGGTTTGCTTTTCACAAGAAACATTGCCTGATGTGAATGATGCCTTCGCACAAAAGAGCTCTCAGAAGACCTACGATTAAGAATTGTTGACTTGCATAAAGCTGGAAAGGGTTATAAAA